>NC_092819.1:77107839-77122839 GCF_023375885.2 Dermacentor andersoni
AAACCTAAAGGGGGCGAAATCGATGTGATACGCACTGCTCTGAAGTATACCACTAATTAGTGAGATAACATTTGAAAAATTCTCGTAAACATTGTAAAACTTTCACGTTAGCTGTTGATTCGTATATTGCATATGTAAGCTTAAGATGCTCTAATGGATGTAGTTTACACAACTGCGATACTTTGCGCTTCTTCATGCTTAAATACTTCGATACTCCTTGCGGTACTACAAACATTGTGCTCCTTACTTTTCTTTTTTTTTTTTTTGAAGCTTATTCATTTCTGCAATCTTTGTGAAAGATGTGAGCTCTTAAATCAAAACTCTGCTTGCAAGAGTTGCTAAAACTTAGCTGTTTCTCTCAAATGCACTAAAATTTGTTCAACTCGGTACAGTAGTTGTACAGTGGGTTCGGAATTTTTACGTTCTACTTGTAGATGAACAGGCAAATTGGATTTGTACACACGCGAAAGCTTCCTTCTAAAACCAAACAATGCTGAATTAATTTTCTCAATTAGAAAAAGTATACACATTCTCCTGATAGTTACAGCGGCGCTTTACTCACACATCTTTTCCGAGTCCGTACTTTTCCTACAGCCTATGTGATACAAAGTTCCTGGCATATTTGCCTGTTTTTGTTGTTATCATCGTTTAAGGGGTTCTCCTTTTTTCTGTTTACTTCTTGCAATTTCTCTGTTTTTTTTTTCTTTTTATCTTGAGCGACGCGCCCTTCCTTTATCTCCGCTGAACAATTCTTGTCTCTACTCCCCGGGACCAATTTGAGATTCCAGCATAATTGAGGGAGGCCAGACATTATCGTCCTTCATGATCTTTAAAGGTAAAGCAAAAAAAAAAAAAATTGCTGCAGTAAGTACCATGAAGCACAACAAGCATATACGAAAATATTGGTAAAAATTTTAAATGTGCTGCCTCTTTCTTGAGCTTCCTACTCTCATGCTTAAGGGATCAAATGTTTCTATCGGTCGGAATGCCGCAGTTACAAACAGACCACGTGATGCCTTCTAGAAAAAAAAAAAGACGCTTAATGCGCCGCATGTTGTCACACGCTCCGAGACGGCTACAGTTCATCATTCGAAACACATTACCGTCTGATGAACTGTAACAGAATATTGTTCGTTAAACGGCATTCACGGTAAGGACTGACACGTTTCCTGCTTGCTCTTTTTCAGTACCTCTCTTGTGCGGAACGCGAAGAAGACACTATAGTGGATGGGGTGAGTGATTTTGTTACCGCGTATGAGCGTGGCTAATTGCCGCAAATAACCGTGATTAAAAAAAAAAACTGTCGTGTTGAGACAATAAACTGCACCACGAACCTGACCACTGCTGCGCCTTACATGATTAATAATGGTCAGCGCCGATGGGCAAGAAGCGCCAAGGAATGCATATGATCCCGCGAGCTCCGAGGAGTTCAGTGTGATAAACAAGACTGCTTCTCCTTTTGCGAAGACGCTCTCTCGTGAAAAGTCGTACGACTTGTCAGTGGTGGGACACCATTTCGTAGCTTCACATGATCCTATAGTAGTTCTAGGGCATAAAATATACCGAACTAAACTATCCCGGCCGTCTGCTCCACTTTAGCGCATGTTGTGGTAGCTCAGTGGATAAGGCGTTGTGCTGCTGAGCTCGCGAGGTCCTGGGTTCGATGCCGGCCGCAGGTGGCCGCATTTCATTGGGGGCGAAACTCAAAAAAAAAAAATAAAGCGACACTCGTGTACTTACATTTAGGTGCACGTTAACGAAGCTCAGGTGGTCGAAATCATTACGGACTCCTCCGCTGCGGCTTCTCTCTTAATCATACCGTGGTTTATGCACGTAAAACACAAGAATTGAATCGAATTGCTCTGATGTAGGTTATGAAAGTGGTCGTGAGAGGAAAGATATCCAAAAAAGTAACAGAATTTTGGAAATTGCCTTGTCCACGTTGCAATTTGCCACCTTGTTCAGAAGTATACGTAAATGTCTCACGAAACCTGACTATGAAATGTGCGCTGTTAGGTGATCTGGTACGTGTTCGAAATAAACAAGCGAGCACCACATTAGCAAGGAGGAGGAAGGAAGGACACAAGACAGGTGCGCAGTTGTTGTTTAGAAGTTTTAGGAGACGTCTAGGGGATGTCTGTAAATGAGCTACTCAGAAAATGGCTCCTGCCTTGAACGAAGTTTTCAGTGTGTGCAGGCGAGAGGGCAGCGTCAGAGGAAAAGTGCCATTTCTGCAATAAGAACAGCAAATGAATGGGCTAGTAGGGAATACATATGGATGTGGGGGAGCGCCATAATGTGGTGCGGAAATATAGAGAAGTAGACAGGAAAGACGCTCACATTCAACTGAGGTTCATTGAAAATAATTCTACTTCGACCATTAATACGCAGGCGCTGACACTGGGAAATAAAATGACATTGAAAGTAAAAATCGGGGTAAGAAACAGTAGTAACGCGAATGCAAAGACATTACCGCAGAAACGCCCTAGTGGGTCTTGTCAGATAATGCTTAAGCATTATTTCCACTCACGCAACGTACGATTGATCGCATGGACGAGTAACGCCCACCGCGGCGTGTCAAGGATGACGCAGTGTGCTGTAAGTATTGCAGTAAACCATTGCAATTACCCAGATTGTGAGCCTAACTAGTCGGAACTGATCTTATCGAGAGAAATTAATGTAATCGTGAGTAATATAAAGTACGGTTAAGCAATGTATTATGAATAAGTTTTATGACCCTTATTATTATTGATTGAGCTTAAGTTAGCTAATCATAATTAATATTAACTGGGCTTAAGTCGTTTTAATTACTAATAAATAATCCACATTAGCCTTAATGGGTTTAATGTCAACTTACCGAAATTCGACTTAATCCTAAGTACTCTTAATCATCCTTGATTTGGTGTGCGTAATGCTGTCTTAATTAGGTTTAATAACTTCATTACTTATCGCGGCAATTGTAGTGGCCTGCTTTATTTCTGCACCGAATTTAGGGTATAGCCGACTCTATAGCATACTTGTACTAACAACTGAAGTGGCCTGCTTTCTTTTTGCACGGACTGTATGGTATGGCGGACTGTATGGTGTACTGGTGTGAATTGTAGTGGCCTACTTTATTCTATGCTAACTGTATAATATATGTATTGTTGAGGCACTTATAATAATCAGCTTCCTGCACCGACTGTAAGGTATAGACGACTGTCTGGTATACTTGTCGTGGCAACTGCAGTGACCTACTTTCTTTCTGCACCCACTGCATGGTATAGTTGTGGCGGCAACTGTAGTGGTCTGCCTTATTCCTGCGTGATATAGTTACTTGTTGTGGCAAGTGTACTATCTTCTTTCTATTTGCGCTTACTGTTGCGGCAACTCTAGGTGTTCTATACGCTTTCCTAAGTAAAACCGAATGAAATATTTCATGCTGCTTACATAGGCATCGATTTATTGCAGAAACATGGCAGCGATACTTGTTGCGCCGACTGTAGTGGCCTACTTTCTTTCGGTGCCGACTGCAACTGCAGGTGTTCTATAGTCATACTCATAAAATCTCAGTAGTAATACGTGGTGATAAGTCATTGTCATATACAGAGTAACTTGTATCCAGAGTACAGAGTATCCCATGTAACTTGAGTCAAGAATTTAAAAATGATGTGCGTGTCGGAAGCGAATTGAACCGAACGCATAATGTGTGCACTGGCCTACAGTAACTGAGGATTTTTTTTTTCCCCATGACTCGGTCATTAAGGTTAATTACCCAAAATTTTAATTATTGGCTGAAGACCACAAGTAGGATACGCAGATTTGTAGAGCACCTTCAGAAACCACCGATCGAGTTGTTCCCTGTATACGATACGTCTCACGTAGCCTTTTTTTCCGGTTTGCAAAGAAAGCCCGCAAAATATGAAGAAAGCCACGTGACGGAGCGCTTGCGCTGTGGTATGGTGCTGTTCTCAAGCGCGCATTCGGTGAACATGGCCGGCTGTGTTGTGTCTGGCGACGGGGAAGCAGCAGGGCGGCCTGTATCTCATCGGCAGCCATCGGCCAGCAGCATGGATTTGCGCCGTCGTCCGAAGGGAACCACCGACCCAACTTTCTACAACTATCGTGACGCCCTGCCTGTATGACGACGCGATTTTCCCAGCATTCGAGGTCGTGGGCCACGGATAATTCTAGGCTATACGCTTATAATAAGGTGCTCAATCGGGCTGTATGTTTGTCTTGCTTGGTGGCCAACAGCGCAACATGTAATGTTGCACATTACGCAATGTCGAGTAGATGGCCGTTAAGTTCTTCAGTTCAGGCGTTGAGATCTTACCTTCATCTAAGCTTTCGAGTACGAGGACACATGCCGGGGGCTCACCTTCACCTCCGTCTCCGGAGGCCTGCTGTGGTAGTCTGCTGAAAGCATCTGAGTTTAGCAGTCGTTTCCCAGGAACATACTGAAGCTTGTATTTGTAGCATCCGAATTACAGTGCCCAGCGCTGAATTCGCGCAGCTGCCATGATCGGTGTCTGCTAGTCAGGTTTCAGCAGGCGCACGAGTGGTTGACGATCCGTGAACAACGTAAATTCACGACTGTAGAATATAGTCCCGGAATTTTGTAACACTGAAAATCAGTGCCAATGTTTCACGTTTTAACTGCGAGTAGTTCCACTCTTCTTGGGTCAGTATCCTTGAGCGAACACCAATAGGTCTGTGTACAGAGGTCAGCACTCATGACGAGAACTGCAGAACGTCGCGCTGGGGAATGCACGAGCGCCATATGCAGTTTGAGATAAGCCAAATCTGAGCATGCGCGGCCCCAATGATGCGCCGGCATTGCATTTTTTTATCGTTGTTTATCGCTGGGGCTGCAACAACTGCTTCGGCCGTCAAAAGCGCTGTCAAAGGTGTATCGCAAAAAAAAAAACGCAGCGAATCGTTCTTCTCGGCGCCCGATGCAATCTGTGCTGCAAGCTTTTCTCTATTCGCGATTTCATTTTTCCGGCAGCAGATTTGCACCTACTTGTCAGCTGAATAAAGTTTTCAGCGGTTTTTCGCGGCAGCCTACTCGGAAGCGGGTGCTTAGCCGCTCCTGAATTTAGCTTTCGGAACATGGGCGAGTAATCCAGCTTCTGTAGCAATGCCTACATATTCTTTATGCGACGTCACTGATGCTGCATTAGAACAACAATGGCAGCGCGCTTGACACTCAAAGAAAGAAAAGCCATCATGATGATGGGACGCACGATGACTCAAAGAGCTATATTGGCGGTTACGAGACGTCCATTGGCAACTGTTAACAGAGTGCTCCAAGCTTTCTACAAGGAACGTCGGCTTGCTGATGTTGCCCGTCGTCGACCAGAAAGGGCTACAACCGATGAAGAGGAGCGACTTATCGTAGCAGCGTCTGTTGAAGACCCCTTTCTCAGCGCCTGGGAAATTCGGTATATTCTAGGATTGGAGGTTTCCGCGCAAACCATACGTTGGTCGCTTCATTCAGCCACGATAAAAAGCAAAATTGCTGCGAATAGGACCCAGCTCGAAGAAACGCACAGGGATCAGCGCATGGACTTCGCTTCCGTTTTCCAAAACTGGACACCAGACAAGTGTCGGGCCGCTGTGCTCAGCTATGAAGCTACCTTCTGTACAGGCTGGAACCACAGGCAACGTATGTAGCGTCCAGAGAGCAGCCCGTAATATTGGTTCTCTAGCACGTGTTATGCTGCAAATATTCCATTAGCGCGTAACAATTGTCCGCCTAATGTTCTAGACCGAAAGAGAGAGAAAGAATTAGTGAGTTCTTTTATGAAAGACAACGATTACATTCATGTTAACAGCGAGAGTTAGGTTTAGCACTAATTAGGGTAACTGAATAAAATGTCACAGTAATGACAATATATGTGTTTATGTTGTACTTAGGCTTGAGGATGGTAATTCTGATGTGTATGCCTCTGTACAAGAGTATTGTAGCAACGTTAATTTAACGCTTCTCATTCGAGCTTCTTCAAATGGCGCGGCTTATCAGTGCTGAAGGCAATTTTTTTTTATTTATTTGACAAGTACGGTTCATCACGGAGGAATGACAAAAAATACGTATGGAATGTTGGCACCAGTGGATGCACGTGAGTCGCCGTGTGGAGAGCAGCAAGTTATCAAGGCCTAGGCCCGCTCCACAGGCTTAAAGGACGGATGACAGCGGCAGCCTACACGGACATAATAGAAAGAGTCCTTTTACTTTACGTACTGGACAGAAAGTGGTAGAGTCCAAACAGACTCTACCACTTTCAGCAGGAAGGGGTGTCTGTCCATACAACCACTAAAGTTTGAGAGCTTCTCGACAGCTAGCCTCGGCGTAATGACCTTAGACTGCCCTGCCAGAAGCCCAGACCTCAATGTTATTGAAATCGTATGCGCTTTGATGAAAAAAGTCTTGCCAAACAGCCTGGCCTGACAAGACGCAATTCAGGCGATCTGTGGGGCGCTGTTTAAAAGGAGTGGGTACGTCTGCGGAATGAACCCACCCTTGTGGACCACCTTTACGAGGGCCTCCCTGCGAGAATTCAGAGCGTACAGCTGTCTGGTGGAGCTGCGACGCGATATTAGTTTGCCTCACTGCAATCTTCTGTGACACCAATGACCAACGCTACGACGAGGATTCTGCAGTGGCTAAGTCACCGCTTCCTGGAATTTTGCAGTACTGTCAGCATTGACAATTTTCACTCACGAAACGCACAAGGATATGCTTCCGCTTACCACTCATCTATATTTTGCTTACATCTGACAGTGCTTTTGAGGCACCTATATGTGTTGATTTCAACAAATCTCCAAAGTTCAGAATATCTTGGCAGCAGTTTTCTGTATGTGTGACCAAAACCTACAATTATTCGCAATTAACTGCAAAATCCATGGCGCAGTGCGCAAGATATACGTGTGACGCAATGGCGATATGATGATACCGTGAAAGGAGAATGAGCCTGCAGTACAAGGGTGCCGAGTCGGGCGATTCCACAGGTTTTTTTTTTTTTCTTTTCGGTGCTACAACGTTTAGAGCGCTTCTAACAGCCACAGTGGTTGTTGCAGCCACCACGATAAACAAGAAGAGAAAATACAAGCGAGGAGCGTCGTTTGCGCCCTGCATGCTCCGATGTGGCCTATTTCAAACTGTAGATGTCGCACTCCCTAGCGCGACGCTCCGTTGTTCTAGACATGAGTGTAGACCTCTGTACGTTGTTGACCGTGTAAAACAGAACTGCCCCCACCCCGAGTGACGACGCATCGCTTTCTAGCTTGAGTTCCTATGTAGGAACCAAATGCACAAGAATTTGAGCATTTTTTTGGACTTTCTTTTGCTTCATCGAACGCAGCCTCTTGCGGTGCTTTCCATTGCTACCGCGCGTTCTTTTCCAATAGATGATACAGTGGTGCTAGAGACGTTGACATGTCTGGCAAAAATTTCGCAAAGTCAACATTCCGATAAATGTGCGCAGTTCTGTCGCATTTTGTGGATAAGGTGGGCGCATAATAGCTTCCACGTTTTTTTTTTTTCTGTTACATGGAGGCCCTTGTCATCAATGCGGTGTCCGAGGTAAATGACTGCCGAATGCCCAGATTTGCAGGTGTCATATAGTAACCAAACGCCGTGCTCCCGAAAACGCTCTAAGACGACTTTCTATCGCTCTCCGTTATCGCGTTTCTTCTTGGACACGATTAGATTATCAAGCTAAGCTTGAACGCCGGTTAAACCACTGATAATCGTGTCGATATTTCGCTGGAAAATTGACGGGGCAGATGGTATTCAGAACGGAAGCCGATTGTAGCAAATAATTCGCGCGGTTTAGTCTATAGGCGCCTGACTATAAGCGTCTCGCAAGTCAAGAATACTGAAATATTCACCGCCCCTTAAAACTGCGAACGTATCCTCGATTACGGAAATAGGACACTTTTTGACTGCGCAAAGCGTTGACCAATCCGAATAGCCGACTGGCCTTTTTTGGCAGGCTGGCCGAATTATCCGCCTCTGTACACACTTGGCCTAACGGGCCCTTCGTTTCTTGTGCTTTTTCTGGCAGCCTGGCCGAAATTGGTGCCTCCGCACATAATTGACCTAATGGGCCCTCCGTTATTTCTGCTTTTTCAGACAGGCTCGCCGAACTTGCCACCTCCGTCACACTTGGCCTAACGGGCCCTCCATATTTTGTGATTTTTCTGGCAGGCTGGCCGAAACTGCTGCCTCCTCGCATACTTAGCCTAACGGACCCTCCGGTTTCTTGTGCTTTCTCTGGCAGACTGGCCGAAGTTGCCGCTTCGGTAGATACTTCGCCTAACGGGCCCTCCGTTTCTTGAGCAGGCTAGCCGAACTTGCCACCTCCGTGGACGCTTGGCCTAACGGGCACTCCGTTTCTTGTGCTTTCTCTGGCAGGTTGGCCGAACTTGCCGCCTTGGTACCCTACTTAGCCTAACAGTCCTACCGTTTCTTGTGCTTTTCCTGGCAGGCCGGCCGAAATAGCCTCCTTGCACACACTTGGCCTAGCGGACCCTCCGTTCCTTGTGCGGAAAATCGCCGCTCTCTTTAGCAACTGGCTTCCCCTTGCTTCCGGCTACTAACATGGTTGACTTGGCACTGTGCGCAGCTGCCTCGGGAATTGTTTCATAGTCCTCTGATCCCTCCTAATTACAGGGGACGTGCTTATCAGTGTGTGAGTCACCTCCCGTGTTTTAACCTGAAAGCTCTCATATTGGAGAAGGATTCTCCTCGTACAGTCACCGTTTAATGCGACCTACTCGAAGAGCAATAGCTGACTTGTTCTCGCAGGCTGGCCGAAATTGCCGCCTCCGTACACACTTTGCATTTCATTAAAAGCTGTCCCATATACGGCTTCAACCGCTTCAGGTTGTTATCAGAGTCCTGAATCGTGGAAAATACCACCCGCTGCTAACACCTCCTGGCCATGTGTCCTTTTTCACCGCAGTTGTAACACACAACTCTCTTTCACGCCCCCAACACTCGTATACCGTCAGCGGGTGTCTTCGTTTCTTGTGCTATTTTATGTGCATCACCCTCTTTCTCCTCATGCGTGCTGGGGGAAATTGAAGTATCTGATTTAAAATTCACAAGGAAAGACTTGCTACCCTTTGGCTTCCCAGAACGGAATCGTGGCTTCTCGTTTCTCTGTGATCGTCGCGGCGTACTGCGAAAACTTCGGCGTGTGCAGTAATCTTCAGTGAATTCTGCCGGTCTCTCCTTTTGGCCTTTGAAGTCGTCGTGAAATGCTAGACCGAAGTTTCGGATCAAAGCCTTCTTATCCCCATCGTAGTCTCGTCCTTCCTCCTCCGACAAGCAGTTCATGAAACACTTAGCTATGCTAAACGGGATCAGCGCTGGTAATGTCTCGGTCCGCAAGTCCTAGCTGACACCCTCTTTCAAACGCACTCGTTCAAAACCGGCGAGAAAATTAACCATATCCTCATGTGCCCTTAAAGTGTGGAGCTGGCGTCCCGCTATCTGCCATCTAAGTATGTGACATTACCGCGCAAGCTCTTCCATCTTAAGAGCGTGCTGTTGCGCTTCCTCCTGCTCGCACCTCTCGTACATTTCTGCTTAACGCTTGTGCCTTTCTGCATCTTCACGCTGGCGGATTCCTGCTTCTCGCTTGCGCCTCACGCGCCTCTCTACTTTTCACCCTCGCGCATCTCGCACTCCTCTGGTTTTTGCTTTCTTTCAACAGTGTTTTACCAAGCCTCGTCAGCTTCCTCAACCGTCACTTCTTTTGTAACGTTGAGATCTGCTGCTTTCATTTTTGCAGAAACGTCGCAAATTAGAAGGAGGTCCTGCACCTTGAATTTCTCCATAGTGAGTTTGTTTGCCCTTAAAATGCACCCTTGCCTAAAACTGAAATTCGCTATTTAAGGAAGGTGAATTTCCAGAACAGTGCCCAGCAGAAAACACAGACATACTCTCCTAGCATCTGCTTACTTGTGCTAGAGAATTATGGCGACATGAAGAACAAACATCAGGCACTAGCCACCACGTCCTTGTCGCTACCATCAGGAAATTTCAGAATTTCTCAGTGCTCCTTCCTTACAAAATAATTTTCCTGACTTCACCGGTCCCCTCCCAGCTCCTCTCCTTATTCCGCAATAGCTCTGTTATCTTTTATCTTTCGCAGGGCCCGCCCAAACGCCCATCTGCTCACGACTTTCGAGGAGTTCTTGGATTTGAAACTTAACGATGTCTGCAGTGCACCTTGCGTTTTTCCACACAAGTAATTCAGCTCGCAAGACACTACATTTTTCGACTACGATACAAAATCACTAACACCAAACACCATTACCAACTGCGTGAGCTAATTAGTCTGGTGAAAAGAGAAGCAAACACGTAACGCTCACCTCACCAATGTAACCGAAGCCGACCAATCCCATAAGCTGCCAGCCACTGTTGTTAAGTCGGGGGTCCATGCGGCCATGAAGGTTCCACGGATAGTGTCGAGCGAGGTGCTGGCAGAAAGAAAGGGTCCGAGCGATGTTTAAGAGATGAGAAAAAGATTTATAACTTCGAACCCGCCGTTGACGTCCTTTCCCCGGGAGTCCTTGAGAATGACCATGCCATTAATTAGTGGCCTCATCGTGTTTTTCCTCCCCTTTTGTCTCTCGCTCTTCGTGACTGTCAATTTGCCAGAATTGGGAGGTCGGCCTTCGCGGCAGTCTCAGCGCTACGTTCTTACCTTGAATTGAGTTGTCATTTCTGAACGTTCGAAAATCCGAAGAACTGGAGCATGACTGCTTGTCCGTAAGACTCAGGTGATGCTGATTGAGCTGCCTTGAGTGAACGATCAGGCGTTATCAGCCCCTTGACAGCTGCATGTCTGCCGGTGAAGCATCCTTCGCTCCGAGGGATCACCAGGCACAACACAGTCCAGGAAAATGGCCTTAACTTTGCAGGGGTCTATCTCGCTCGTCTTTGTGGCTCCGCAGGCGGGAGTTACATGCAGCACCGTAGCGCCAGCGTTGTCCTGCAACGTCAGCAGGTCTCTCCGGTATAGGCTTTGCCCTTGGCAGTCGAGCACTATTAGGGGACAGTCCACGAGCACGTTTTTAAAAGCCACGCGTCATGTCAGGTCGCCCAACACCGGTAACTGCCCTGCGTAGGAAGAAAACTTCACGTGTGATGGCTTGGGGGCACTCCAATGGTTCCGATGCTTCGTGTACAGTTCCCGAGAAATGGCACAAACTACATCGCTATATATATATATATGTATATATATATATATATATATATATATATATATATATATATATATATATATATATATATATATATATATATATATATATATATATATATATATATATATATATATATATATTTGAACGCCACCCCACATAAATGGGCGGCGGATTGGTGGGTCGAGAAAATGTGACAACAATTTCCATATGTTGACTTCGTCATTGCTATCATTCATTGGGGTGGTTTCCGTTATAGCCAGTGAAATTGCGTGCATCGCTCTGGCAGTTGAGTTTCCGCAGTTAGGGCGGCGTTAACATTTCTTAGCAATGTGTCCCCATGATCCACAGCGACAGCAATACGCATTTTCCTCTCCGCAGCTGACATCATCGCGTTTTGAGCTGCCACGCCTTCCGCATTCCACATGTTCTTCAGGCTTCCTGTTTTCCTCTGAGGGCATTTTTCGAGCCACCTTTAATTTCAATAGAGCCTTCGGCTCGGAAGACATTTTCATATCTTCGTTCTCGGATGTTCCAGCTGAGCTTGCGAGCGCTTCGACCTCAGCTAGCGTGAGGTAGGCCTCTGGCAGTAGTTGCTTCTGTAGAGCAGTTGTCCGAACACCGCGCACAATGTGATCCCTGAGCAGCCACTCCAAGGTACTCCAAAGCCGATCCAGTGCGTTGACAAAATTGCAGTTATCGGCTATGAAGCGTATTTCGACCAGAAACTTCGGGACAAATTCCCCTTCCATCTGGCAGCGATTAAAAACTTGAAGCTCTCCGTTATTTCGTGTCGCTTCGGATCATAGTACTCGTTTAGCACCTAGACAACTTGCGGAAAGTTCAAAGCATTTGGGGCTCGCGGTGCGACCTTCTCAGCTAATACTTGCACGGTTTGCGTGCTCAGTGCTGCCAGGAGCAGGGGTCCTTTTTTTTCCGAATCGGCCATTCCGTTAGATTCAAAGTAGGCATCAGCGTTAATGAGATACGGCTTCCGCATATCTGTGCCTTCGTTGAATGCACGGAGCGTGACTACCATGTAACAGTATAATGAGCGACGCTTGTCACCGTCGAGGCTGCCTTCGCGACAGTGGATTGCGGGCTTTCTTTTACCGAATTGGTGCTATCCTGGCTCGTCACCACCGCAGCATAGCCATGGCACGCGGCCCGGAACAGTTACGAGACACAGACCGCTCGAACATAAACGGTTTTTTTTTTTTTTTGGGGGGGGGGGGGCATGTGAATGTTTTTATCTCAGAAGTGGGAAGGGAAGTGGGGGCGGGGAGAAGGAACGGAAATTTACTCTGCATGCACAGGACTCTGGTCTGACGCAGACACAACATCTCCTTAACTACCAGTGTTGAAAATTAGGCGATTGTTACTACATTACGATCGTGATACATAGCGGCAAGGAATCGGAAGAAACAACCAAGGGGCCAAAAGAGAAGAAAGGGCGCTGGCTCCAAACGGATTTTATTTGCAGAGCGTGTCCACTGCCATTGATTCTGTTTTTCTGGCAGATGGCTACACCTCCTTTATTAAGGTAAAATCAGAAGGAAAAATGTTATCTCAAGAGGACTGTCGATGGTAATGCGTTGGCATTCAATCAATATAGCTACCCAACGTATTGCGACCATCGGAATGAGTTATGTATGAGACGTCGACTGCAGCGTGACTCCTCTCTCGCGTTTCATTAAGAACACTGGGTGCCATGTAGCGCCGCCACCTTGAAGTCTGTGCGTGGCTACCGAAACGCATGGCGCGCCAATGTGCGCGAACGCTGAGAAAAGCGTCATGCGGCAACCGGGCAACCGGGCGGTTTCGGCAGCCGAACAAAGATTTGTCAAACTACTCGTCGAAGGGAGGTATTTTGTTCGTTAACTTAGAGGGATATAATCGCTCCTGCTAAATTTCGCGTGACTATAGCTCAGAACGCAGAAGCACCTACAGGCGGCAGCACTCCTGGCCCTGGGCTAAGACAGCGTGCTTAATTGGTACTGCCATCGCACATATTGTCGATGCGTACGGGGCTAGTCACGCGAAATCTCGCTATGTTATTTCATCTCCGAAAGTGAACTTCCAGAAAGACTGCCTTCGCTTCACGTGATGAGGCACTGCTGTTAATGCGTGAAAAAAAGGGAAAAAATGTTCAAGAACTTTCAGGACGATGCGTATAGTACGGAGAAACCAGCATGGCTGCCCGTGGACCAGAGGCATGAGATGGGAGGCGGCGTAAAACGAAACACACAGCTTAATAAAATAAAATCATGCCGGAGACATGATGAAAAAGAATGAGCAAACTACAAGCAGACGGTGCAAAGCTTCGCGGAAAGCGTGCGGATTACACACAACACAAACTCTGACGCGACGCGTGGCACCAAGCCCACTACGTGGAAATTTACACTCACGAAATAATAAAAAAGACCTGACACAAATGAAAAGTACAAGCTGCAATAAACACTGCAAACACTACCAAAAAAGAACATGAAAAAATGAACACGCGATGAATAATTAAATGAAAGCTGAAACGCGATTAAAAAGAAGCCCGGCCAAAAGTTTTGAGAGCAAGTTGTAACACGAGGCTTATCTATGGCTTGCTCGCCGAGATCCCGATCTGGAGAAACGTCGGGCTGCTGGTACCTCTCTGCCAATAATCTAGATGGACTTGTACCGTCTGCCGATCTACCGGTGACGGCTTCAGCCTGGGGGCATCAGCCTCTCGGTGCATGACCATGCCGTTCCTTTGGCCGCTCTGCCCGCTCGCCGAGAATACCTCGTCACTCGTCACGCTTTGGTGACCCTCGTGACCAACCGGTCCAGAGAGTACAGCAACAATGAGAGCTTTCCACCCTACCGCTGTGTAAGCGGTGATGCGCCTGTGGCGGCAATGGCGGCCATGTCGAGATGGACGCGGGCACGCACTTTGTGACAATAAGACTTCTACGATACTGCATTGGTTCTAAAGCCCGTAACGCGAATGACGCGCGGAGGCCAACACCATCTAGTGGTGTGGCAGGAAACCGATCAAGTGCGTCACTTGATTGAACGTTCCTCTCTCATTAGTGGAAGCGCCCGCGGCATGCCGCATTCTATTATTGCTACGACACCAGCTCTGGTAAGTGCGCAGCTGTCGGAATTCAGTATTTGAGTGCAGCTCGACGGCTCGAATCCGCCTTGATTCAATATTCTAACAGCGCGAAACTGTGACGCAAACATTTTCTACGCTTAACGAAATTATGATTCTTGACGAGGTGACGTTGGGAAACTGGAGAAAAGGATAATAAGAAAAATAGGGGAAAAAGAAAGTAAATATGAAAGCCATCTGTCCGCACGAGCACAGTGAAGACGCCTAACAACGACTGCACCAGCACATTTAAGGCAGCTTGTGCTGAATTCAGCTGGGATCCAGGGTTCAAGCATTCAGATTTCCATAAAGGGACGGTTGTCAAGCTTATCCAGCGTAGTATAGAGGGTTGTTCCTTGTGCAATGAAACTACAACACCTAGTGAGAAGTGGCGCAATTGTCTCTTTACACCCACGAACACCACATTCACCACTGCTCGCTATTTCGATAAGCAAGGAGTAGGAATTCGTGAATAGCTAGCTGAAGTCATAGGAAACAAACGATAGTAACGCCAGGCCATGGAAAGCTGGATGGATGGCGAAGCTTTAGGTTGAGATTGAAGGAACGAAGGAACATACTTGTAAGTTCCTGCGAATTACAATGGGCCACGAAGTCCAAGAGCGAGGATCTTTCCCGCTGCGCTACCTTCGTCCTTAACCACGGCACAGCAAATC
>NC_092819.1:77125339-77142839 GCF_023375885.2 Dermacentor andersoni
TCTGCTAGTTGATCTTGTAATGGTGTTCTGTACTGTGTTGCGTGACATTTATTTTTCCGTGCTATGTAGCCTTTATGTTACATGTTATTTCTGCCTAATTTTGGTCCTCAGTCTGCAGTATTCTTTAAGTAAAATAAATACACCGAACACAAATTTCATTCGCAGCGCCAATTTTATTCACTAGAATAAAATTGAAAAAAGAAGCACGTTTAATTTTTTTTTCAATAAAGGCCGTTCACCTGGTGCTATCGGTAATCGTGGTCTTATACAGGTAGTTGTACAGCGCCGTCTAGGAAGCGTTTTATCACTGCTAGAATTTTTGGTATTCGTTTAATAGATATGATAAACTGAAATACCGCGTCGTTATGAGGCCAGAAGGCGAGCTTCGCTACAATGCAGACACTCTCCTTCACAAAGCCTCGACCAATGTCCGCAAACGACATTCCTGAGTTTCTCTTCTTGACATGCATGGCGACAGCACTACGGTTATCACTGATAAATTTTTTCACGTGTTTCACATATTTGTAAGAAATGTATGTGCATATCCACAGTTGTTGACTTTCTGCACCCTAACGATGTATAAGCAACAATTGGGATATACATGGCTAACTCTTGTCTAACACCTGTTTTCATACTGCCAAATTTTGTGTAACGAGTTTGCTCGCTCTCCTTTTCAATACGTTTAGCCTTTCTTAGACGCCCTCACGCCATACTCCACCTCAGAGTATGTGAGGACCTTGAATAAAAAACAGTTACAAACATTTACAAACGCAACCCGCACAACGAGCTGTCGTTGCAGAGCATGTCGATTAAAACACGGCGGCTTCCATAAAGCCAATGCTGTAGTGGCGCCACCTCGGGACGTCTACAAAAGGAGCCTCAGCCGCGGGTCCTCCCTGAACACACCACGCCCTTGTAGTACACTGTAGTAGTATGGCCGCTATTTTCCGCCATGTTGGCCCTCTGTCTTGCTATCGAGAGATCATGCGCTGTGATAGTTGCGCCGGGAAGTGGAAGTTTCGCAGAAATACAATTTTGCGTTTTCACCGAGATGACGAAACGTGACAGGGAACTAGAGACTTATTTTCGAATAAAACTTTTTTTCTGGTCCTTGGCAATTATATAGCCTTGTAAGCGCTTTAAAATGAAGTGATCGGTTGCTTGCGGAAGCCCGTCCAATGCCTCTGCAAATTCGCGAATGTGTGGTGGCGGTCCGAGATAGATGCCACCTCAGCTTGCCGACTGGTTGGAGAAATATCACCTGAGTAGTGTCACATGAAAAGCTCTTTTGTAAACGTCAATTTGATGTTGCGTAACATTGCGCTGGGCCACCATAGCAGAGATTCTCCGCCGTAATTTGTGATGCGACGAGCCACTCTAAATATGGTAATTAGCGGCCACATGCAGAGGCGGCCGATGTGTACGTGTTTCGCCGCATTTCCCCGTCGTTTGGGCCATGAAATAATTTTGTTCACAATGCTTGCTCATAGCATTTGCTTCACTCTTGGGTGGCACTAGCATTTTTGTTTTGGGCCAATATTTTATTTTTTAAACAAGCGTTTATTTGAAATAATATTGGTTGAACGTCACAAACCTTCTGCGAGTTGTAGTACTTTTCAATTCTGCGTTAGTATTGTACTGAATATTAGCGACTTTTCATATCGTCATAGGTATTGACAGCATGTCGGCTTTTTCATTCATAAATAATTCGCAGTTTTGCCCGAAAGGCGAAGCATCGATTGCGATAGCGAATTAGTGGACAGCTAAACGAAGTAAGGATAGCAGTTTTATCAGCCGTATAAGCCTGTAAACATAGGCACACCAACTAAATTAACAAGCATGATGTCACGCGCGCATAAACAAACATGAACACATCTAACTCGATGACCGCGGAAACTCGCTGCCAAAACACTGACGCGAGGAAACGTGGCAGCAGCAATGAGTGAATTGAGATTCATGCTTTCTATCATCATCATTAGCCGCAGGACGAAGCGCTCTTCTTGCGATCTCCAATTACCCCTCTCCTGCGCCAACTGATTACAACTTGCACTTCAACGCAAAATTAGCACTGACAACACAGCATGCACAAAGCGCCGCCGACGCGCCTAGACTCTGCCGCCACGCAGATCGCTCTCAAGATACGGCCGGGCGACCGCGCGCAGCCGCCACATGCGCAGCTGCAGACGGAGTAGAACGCCGCCCCCCTTTCTCCCGTCCCCGCGGTGCCTCGTAGCGTTGGGTGCCTCGCATACGACTGAAGACGGCGCGCTTCCTCCTCACTTTCGTCTCTTTCGCGCGGGCGAAATTTAGCCACGGTCATTGGCTCCCCTCGCACTCCTTCACTCGCACAAACAGCGTAGGGCGCGCGGCGGCGGTGTTATCGCCCTTGGACTTTAAACGGAACGTCACGGCGACGGCGACGGCTGTAATGCGCTTGGAGTGCCCATATAATTGCTATCGCAATGAAATATATGTAAGGCGGTTGCTTGATGTTTTCTCAAGCCATCCTCACGCGGTGCGAGTAAGCCGCAAATGAACGAGATGGCAGCGCCGGCGCTTGCGTCGTGCAGGCAGCTACCTCTGACGTCCGCAACGCTATCGGTGATATTCGACCACTCCTCAGCTATTCGAGTTGGCTGAGTCTCTTGCGCTTCACAAGATAACGATAACGCGGCCTGGAACGTGCGCTCATCATCGCTGGTTGGTTGCGTATGCTGTTTCAAGGTAGAAAACAAGCGCGTTGACGATATTCTACGCTGACTCAATCCGTTTCTCGGAGACACGCGTTCTAGCTAACGAAGTAGTCGACGGAAGTGAGAGACGTTTTTGATGGAACAATCGTACCCTTTCAGCTATCTGCTGTACTTTTACGGAGGAGGAAAACTGTTTTGCTTCATCAAGAACGTTAGGTTCATTGCCGCCATTTCCGTTTCACAAGCGAAACGTTGAATTTCAGTCACGTTACGAAAATAAATCGGGGCCATCAGTGCAATTTTGTGCGCATCGCGCCTACGTCACGCCTCAACGAAAGTGGCGAAATGTCCAGAGCCTCCTTTCGTACTGTAGCCGGCGGACCGCGTCACGTTTGTGTCATGAGCCCTGCCTCCATTTTAACCTTGAAATGCTTTTTTTCTCTTTCGGCGACCTTCAACTCACCTTGAGCCAAAAGCAAGAGCCGTTATTCGGGTTGCGAGAACAAAACGAGATCCTCCGGGCAACCAGTCAAAACTTTAAAAAATGCAATGTTCAAAATGTCACTCAAGCTGTAGCTTCTAGTACACTGAAGTTTTATTTGTCTTTTCCAATATTTGTCCACTTCATGATAATTTTTTGGAGCTGAAACAGGGTTGCCTTTTGAACACAAGCGGTCCGTGAGTTCCACGGCGCGGGTTTCCCGTCGCCTCGAGAGATGGTGCCACGCTGCATGGCGCCTCCATCAGTCGATTTTCTGTTTCGGGCTGGGCACTGCGCTGTGTCTCCCTGGCGTCTTTCGCTTCTTGTCGTGCCGCCTTGAGTGGGTTTTCTTCTTCTAGCTGGGCAGCGTCCATATGGGCCAGTGCACAGTATGACGTGTTGCGGTGTGGTGCTGTGGGGGTGCCGTTGCACATATGCACTACACCCATTTTAGCATTGCGGCTAGTGTCTCCAACTAATATGTTTTCACGGTTGCCGTTTCGTGCTTAGATTTACTCTCTGTTACGGGAGAGCCAGCAATTTTTTCCTTCTTCTCTTTCTATTTTGCTTCGCGATGCACTTCCAGTGGTGGCGTTGTGAGTTCTAGAGGGGGGGGGGGTATTATTCTGTAAGTGTCCACTTAGAGGACACGACCATTTCGTCTGCTATTAATGTTGTGATTGGCTGAGCTGGGCACGCGTCAGAAGGAGACAGTCGGCCCCAGCCAATCAGCACTTCAGCTGCAGACGAAATGAACGTGTCCACTACGAGAACACTAGAGAATACCACACTCCCTCCGGTATTGCATGATTTACAAAAGTTACATGCCATAATAAATCACAGGTAGTGCCTCTGCCGTAGCGGCGTTTATTAGCGTGTGACGTTAATTTTCTGGCTGGAAGCGCAGCTCCGTCGAGAGAAAGGGCGTACGTGCGCTTTTTTTTTTTTTTTGCAATCACAGTTATTTTTGCGCTGTGCAGGTGTTTGACAGTTTGCCGACACGATTGCCGGCACGTGACCAACGTACCCCGCTTGTCAGTTTGCAATGCCCACACCTGCTGACGGCCCATTGAAAGAAAAAATAAACAATATGTTACATGCAAGCTATGCCATAAGTTGAAATAGACTGATCATTTATTCATTTCTTACATCAGTCTAAACGGTTCCTACTCAAAGAATACGTCGACAGGTTGCAAATAGCTTGTCTAGTAGTGAGCAGAGTTAACCTCCGGATGCTAGCCGCTGACGGTAGGAGAGCCGTCAGCAAAGTGAAGGGGACCAAGCCATAGGAACCGGGGCCCGTATTCACAAAAAGTAACTTACGCTTGAATTGTTCGAAAGAGCAGATTCCATCCAATCCTGATGTTGGGCATATTTTTAGCGAAGGCAGCCAGCCAGTGGCAAAGAGCTCTTACGAACGAAAAGATTCGAGCCAAAGTTACAACGCTTTCTGATCGCAAGTGTTATTTAACATTGGCTGGCCGCCATCGCTTATAATATGTTAAGCTTTAAGATAGGCTAACACCTCCTCTTACTAACTGTTCTATCGCAAGAATAGTTTTCGTGAATACGGACCCTGCAACGAAAGCGAACAAAGGCGCTGCCAGGCGCTGGGGGTCAGTTGTTTAACGGCATGAGGCAGAATAATACAGTTCAAAGTACTCACGTAACTGTGCTTTCGCGCGATTCAAATGCGCGATTGTGCCTGCGAAAATCCAAGGGTTTCTCTTTTTTGTTTCAGCATTTGTCAGCGTACGACGACGAGGGATGATGAAAGCCGCGCAGAACTGGTGGAAGTGCTGGAGTATATTATGTTTAGAGCTTTGAGCTCAGTTTCCAGATTCCCTTGCTTTATGGTGAATGTGCATGCAGTGGACTTACTATTGCGGTCGGGAGAAGCGCGGGTCTCAATCACTCTAATATATTTGTCGGTGTATTTTCTTTGAAGTATTGTTAATCCAAGTTCAGTTGCGTGCACAATATTGTTGCAAATATATGGACCTAATTTCTACCGAGTTCAGAAGCCGTTCATCATGGTACACAAAGCGTCGGTCAGCCGTTTAGGAGGAGCGCAAATTGGTGGCACCGCTAATCCTTATAAGTGTGAATGTTATTGTTCTTTCCTTTTTCTCATCTATTCCTCCCTATTTCCCCTTCCCCAAGTGTAGGGTAGCAAACGGGGCACTGCCTTGGTTAAACTCTCTCTCTCACTCTCTCGTTCTCTCTCTCACGCAAACTAACTTGCCCGTATATTTACTCCGTCATGCCGCCCGCCGGAATCAAATTAATGTTGAACACAGGCTTTTTCGCATTTGCAGCTGTACAAGCAATACACTGCCTATTTGGGACAGGTGAAGGCCAAGAACATCGCCAAGGGAGTAAGATTTTCGATGCAATTTATTTTTGCATGAGTAATCCTGTGCAACTAGAGACCAGCGCATCATTGGCATGCCTATAGTGTACCGGTGACATGCATGTTGTACGAGAGTTCATGCTGCACAATGGGACACTAAGTAATGGGCAGTTTGGCTTTCACACATTTGGCATAAGACGTTAGGAATCGCATTGAGTCCAAATTAAATTTTGGAGCGCTCGTTAAATGAATATTGCGTGACGAGTGCGCCAGACGTAAAGCGAGCCTTTTGTCCAATTGAGAATATGATTTTGTCTAAATTCGCAATTTGAGCATCTTGTTAATGGTATCAGTATAGCTAGATACAACATTTATTTGATAAGAATGTCATCTGAAGGTAGAAGGAAACTCGGCTGTCATTTTAATTCGAGGTTTGATAGGTTGAAGCTAAGTGAGAAGTTAACTCAATCAACGTTTTTGCAAATAACAAGAAATAATACTCTTCACTTCATGGGTCGTTGAATATCTTTGTTGTGCAGCTCAGTCTTTCTGGTAATGTTTAATTTTACATTTGCTAAGATACTAGGCAGTACGTTAATTCTCTCCCTTCTTGCTGGCATGACCATTGTAATGGCAGCTCGATTCGCTATAGATTAAAGTTCCCTCGATGCGGGCTCTGGAGATAATACCAAATGGTCAATAAAAAAAATGTTTAGTGCTAGTGTTTGTCACAGCGACGAGGTATTGAGTTCACTTATTTGACCTTTCATTAGCCGTTTGCAACATCACCTAGAATCAGGCACAGTCGTTTGACGCTTGATTTGACGCTGGCTTTCAGAAATGCCTGCAGGACGGGGAAGCAGCGGCGCAACAAGCGAGTCAGGGTGGCAAGAGTGGAGCGCCGGCAAGGGGCTGAACTGGTACTGGCTCGAGGAAATAAAGATGGATTTCAATATATACCACTGATTATTGAGTGTCTGCTTGTTATAATGAACCTCGTGAGGACAATGCAGCTCGGCCTGCACACATTCCACAGCATCTTTTGGCACATACAACAGGTGCAACGAGCACCTCCTGCTGCACCGACTCAATGCCGCGCTCGCGGCGTTAAAGTACATACCTGAAAGTTATTGTGGAATGGCCGCTGTGGTTTCATTACTATATTCAGAGAAAGCCTTCCTCCGGTATGTTGAACAAAATTTTATGCAACACTAATTCAGATTCTGGCAGATTATCGGCGAAAATGAATCCAAACACATAACGTCATCACTGTAGCGCCTGGTAAATATCAGACAAAGCACGAAGACGTTCACTGTTTAGCAGCTCCAATGAACGCGCACCTTCTCTACTGCAAACAAACTTTCTCCGTAAGTGAATAAATTAATTCATTGTTTGCGCCAACTGTCCCACTTTCTAGTCTATTTCATTTGGATGTGTTCATTCGTATGTCTTCCAATTAGGTGTAGATGTATCTCGCTTCTCCCAAAAAATATTTACATAGCGTAAGGTATGTGCGTAGGAGAGGTAATATATAGCAGTAAGAGGCGTCTATGTTGGCTGTCAATCAATTTATAACTATAGGTTATGCAATAACCGTTCACACTGTGCTGAGGTGATCGAGTGAAGGTTATAATGGACCACGACGGGCGAACCTTTGACCCCTAAATCTAACATGAAATGTGAAATTCACTTCTATTTTTATTCTTAATTGACTTCTGCGACTTCCATTACTTCTGTTTTAGCACGACGAAGTGACACAAAGCGGAAGAGGGCGATGACTGTAAACAGACCAATTTAGGACTTATTCGGCTTTTAGAGGGCAAGGTTTATTGGCTGCACCTGCGCCGTAGTCATTGGTTTAAGGTGGTATATAATTGTTATAGTCGAAGAGCTGAACAGCTGCAGAGGCGACACGCTCACCGTAAGTAAACACAGTGCAAGAAAGAAGTCGAGTTTCATGCATTTATTGCTGAAATGGCGGTTTTTTTATTCTTTCTGGCCGAGGCCATATGGTTGCTATATGTAATGTCCAGTGAAGCAAGAACAAAAAAAAAAGACGTGTGGTTTCAAAAGGCCGAAGAAAACCTGTTGAATAATATCAAGATGTTGAAGTGGATGAAAACACTAATAACAGTTTCTTTGAAGCGAAAGGCGTATTATGAGGCTGGGCGGCACACAGCATTTTGTATAGCGTGCAAAGTCAACCGGATGGGCCACCTTTTCTATTCTCCCCGCCCTGTATGTGATAGCGGTACAAACATAAGATACTTGGGAGTTATTCATTGCACTTGGCAGAAAACCATTTCCGCTTACAGCACGTGGTGACGCACGCTTCAACTCTGTGCTTGTCCAGATAGCTTACACATGCACCGAGTTGAAGAAAAAGGTGAGACTCTCTTCAAAAGGTAAGAATGCATTTTAACCTGTTCGGCAACGAGACCATTGTTTGCAAAGTACTTATTTTATCAAAGCGTAGGTCACAAGTTTGCTTGCATGACAGTTAACTTTCATGTTCTGCAACAAAGCACACATGGTGTTAACTACACGTTTCAGAGAGCCTCATCTTTCTCTGCCGGCCAGAATGTCCAGCTGTGTACAAAGCGAACGGAGTTTCTTAACCCCCAACATCTAAAGATGAATCAGTGCTCAGATGGCAGGCAGGTTAAGGTTCTTCGGTATGCGCACATCACCGAAGTTCTCTTCGTAGGTGATGCAGTAAACGGCGAACCAGTCGACATCGTTGAATGTCAAGCTCCCCGGAAGCGTCAGTGTCACGTCCTGGCCTGTGTAGCCCTTCTTTATCTTGGTTCTGCCCCGACGAAGAAAGATCAAAACACATAAATTAACGATGCCGTGAATATAATATTAACAGTACTCAATAAGCAGTCGGTGGTGAGCACATGCGCACGCGAACATATTTAGAGTGTACCGGACATGTTTACATGTCTCCACTGTAACAACTTAACATCAGTACGAGGTCAATATAAGAGAACAGCTAATCGTGGATGACTCCCTTGGTTACCTCTGTCTCAATAATACGTTGTTCTTTATGGAGTCACGTCGCCGCAAATTGGTGTTTGAAGATGAGTGCCGTTGAGCGAGTCGAGGTCTCTGCGCGTCAGAGTTTCGTTTGTGCGAACATGAGTACTCCAAGGCGGTGGTTCTCTGTCTTCATCTGTCTGACCGGTCGACTTTGCTTTTACTGCTTGTTTTAATAGGAAACATTAAACATAGTAGAACAGCCGGGTTACGCAATAGTGCAGCTTCAGAGTTGACGCCACGTTCTCACATGCAATGTTGAGTCCAGGGGAAGAAATAATTCACCTGAGCAACAAAAATTCCTGCCGGTAATCTTATCGCCCTGTACGCCTTTCACCGAAGAACCCTCAATGAAAAACAGATAAAATTTTGTCACCACAAAAATGTTTCCCGTTCCTCCAGCCAAATCGAAGTACGAAGTGCGCCATACTTTGTGACTACGCGCAAACAAACTGTGAATCAGAAAAAAAGCAATGTGTGCTCTGGAGACCTGCTCTTTGAAAGAAGTCTATAAAACCACTGACACGCTGTGACGCATACCTGGCTTCACCAAATCTGATGTGCCCCTATAGTTAAAACTTCCCATGCACAAGGCATTATAATTCGGTTACAAAAAAAGAAATAGCCCCGATGGTTGCATGATGTTTCAAGCAGACTTGTAAAAGTAATTGTTTTGCCTACATTTTAGTTCTCTTTAAAATTCTTGAAAACCATAGTTTCACTCCGGTTCTTAGCTCGTAGCTACTACAGAGGCTAATCGTCATGTCCGAAACCTCTGCGTTTGCTTTAGCGCTTTCCTTGGCTCTCATAAAGCCATCTGGTGGATGAGCTGCAACGCTCGGAATAGCCCGTAAATGTGCCCTCGGCAAGGACTCGTGCCGGCTTCAGACGAACGACCGTCTTCGTGCTTACCTTTCCAATTGCACTTTATGAAAGGTTCATCCACTAGAAGGAATAACGTAGGTGAAATTACGAAGACTCATGTGTGACAAACATCAAGGCTGGTGAGAGCATCCTCGTGAGAGTCCTGACGTTCTTAAACCTTCCTCCATTCGGTACATCCTTAAAATTGAAAAAAATAAGTAGTCTGCATCACCGTCACCTAGAGTGCCGTTGTCCCTGTATTCTTCGATGATCCTCGACAACTCCTGAGCTAACATTTCCTAGCGAGGAGCTCTCAATGTCTGCAGGAAGCCAGCACTGGCATGGAGAAGTGTTTCTCGAGCAAGTTCTGACTCAAGTAGTTGCAGAGGAGTGTTACTGAATTGCAGTGACAGCTGCACCTAATGGCGATGCTATACGTTCTACTCAGTGGTTTAAAGAGAACACCGAATAGCACAGAAAGAACTTGGAGTTGAGTTCGATTTGTTCAAGTTTGCCGTACGCACTTGGTACGCACTGATGCTGCCGTAATGTTGTACAGCTGGGCTGGCACAGTGCAAACCTGCGGCACTACCATGATTTAATTATAATGCCTTCTTTCTCTATATTTTATGCATGTGTCGTTACGGCTGCGTTAATACTTAACCGTTATACATAAAGGTGATTTTTAGTAGTAGATATATGGACACCCTGCTACCCTTTATATCAGGGCTGCGTAAAATACGGGCTGCAGGCAACATCGGTATCACGACAAGACATTTAGCGGCCCGCGACCAAGCTTACGTTTCTATGACGCACTGCTGCTGTAAAACCGCATGGCATATGATGACAGAAACGGCATTTTTTTACAACAAATTGATGTGAAGCTTTGACTGCCTCAATCGCATAAAAACATGTTCGGGAGCATGGGATCTTTTGATGGGAGCTGATAAGGTATAAGCGCGAAAACCTAACGTATTGTTTGAGCTACATCGCCTAAATCATTAGCGCAACGTTCATCATTGAATCAAACATGTGCTTTCCCAACATGTCTTGAGTGAAAGATTGCAGGCGGTAGCGCATGCCAACCGATGCTTTTGCTCTGTATGCTCTCCTTACTTTTCAACCTTCAGAAATATTTGTACACTCTGGGAATAAAAATCAACCGCGCTACTTGGATCTAGCAATATTGGCGCTTTCTCCTAGGCTGTGCACTAGGCCAATACAAATAACATAACGCTCTTCAACGGCATGCTTTGGGAACCTCGTAGTAAAGTGACCAAAGCTTGGCGTACGGCTCTCTTGCATGAGGCCAGCCCAACTACTACTATTAGTATCCGTTGCATGTACAGCCACTTCTCATACATTCTTACAGCGAAAGCTGTAACGCTTTCCGTCTGTCTCATCCATAAAGACTATAATGAGATTGCCATCTATATTCAATAATTTTTTGTATCAGTTAATAGTCTTCAGCTAAAAAATAAACTTGGAGAAGAAAGCACGACACCGAATCTTCATAACATGTCGAGACTCTTTTGGCAGAATTCTAAGAGCGTTTCATGTCATTCGAATATGATAAATTGCGAAACCGCATGACTCGCGACTCTCTCTCTCTCTCTCTCTCTCTGGGACACCCGAAGACTGTGACTTCACGGTACAGCTAGAGCACATCGAGATGCAGTGCTCGCCGTAGCTAAACGCCGTGCAGCCGGACCACACACTGCGATTTGAAAGGTTCCTTGAGAACAACTACGGAAACAGATTTCACAATGCCATAAAATTATCGTCTCTTATCAGAAGCTCCTATGCTTTTGAGTAGACATGCTCTTTGGTGACTGTGAATAGTAGCCGCTTTCGGTCTTGAATGACCGATGTGCGATAACAAATTGTACTAATGCGATGACGCCAAACCCTGGCTGCCTTTTTCCAAGCAAAAGCCGCAAAGATTCCTATTAAAGTGTCACCCGTGTGGCTGCCAGATAAGTTGCTTCTGACCCTCGCTAGATTTGAGTTGCGCCTTAGAACGTACTCAATAAGCGATCGTGTGCGGACTTACTCTCCAGTCGGAGTGGGGATCTTGGTAGCGCCCTTGTGGGTGACCTTGGCTCCCTTGCCCACCAAGAAGTACACATCTGGAAAAGAGGGTATTTGTTATATGTTAAGCTCCAGGCACACGTTTAATAAAAAAAAAATCAAGGGGAGAAGCTGAGGATGTTTCGCATGTGGTTATTTCAACTGTGTGCTGCTGCGACAAGAATAGGCTAATAAAGCTTTACCAAACGTTACCTTTGTCCTGTAGCGACCGTCTGTCACTGTGATTTGTCTCCTGCTTCTGCGAAATTATGTTACCTCGCCTGGCCTCCACGTGGGGTTCATTGCTCCCTGCTCTTTCTTGGGACCTGAGGTGGCTGCCCGACAGGGGCGCCCCCACTGCCACTCGGCAAACCTGTTTCACTGTGGAATAAAGCCCGTCTACTCTTCGTTCTCAACCTGTCAAAACGTGTATTACATGCCTCCGCTAAACCGAGCTCCAAACAGTCCTATCAACTGAGTGTAGGGCTCATATTCCCGAGAAACTTATAAATCAGAGAGTTATATTGTTTGAAATACATTTTATGCAAAATACAAGTTGTAACGTGACAGAATACGCCAAATTCGAACGCGTGGTCATCCCAAATATTAACGCGATGGGACAACTCAGAGCGCTCTTCAAGCACGGTTCTTTCAGATAGAGATATGCATTCACAGCGGAACTTCTTTCTATACAGGGCGTCAACTTTATAATATGTGCCGTAATATAAATCACGACAATGTCACGAAAGCTTAAGGGCTCGAAAGTTCAAAAACCGTTTATTCTTGATCAATTACTTCGTGTTTTTAAACATAGTACGCGAACCACAGCCACGTATTGATGAAAGACCGCTCGTAACAACCTGGGGCTGAATTTTTCAATCATTTTGTTCGCTAGAACTACTTGCCATTGGTCGGTGGAATTCGACAATATTGAGATGACAATCACATTACTTGGCGTCTGTTCTAACAGCAAACAGCAAATTCACCAATACAGGCGGTGATGAAACCTTTGCTAATGTAATTATTTGTGTCTTCTGGAAAATATCACAGGCCTCCGCGGCAAACGCAGCACAGTCACAGCGTAAGCTGGAAGAGCGGCTCCATAAGAGCTCCATTTTCGGCACCCCGCACTGCAGGGTCTTCGCGGCGAAGTCTCTTCGCCGTGAATTGTCCGCCCGGCGTCGACGGTTCCCTGAACAGCGGTCTGCTGAGCCCGATGTTGCCTGGTTAGAGCGGTGCATGTATCTCTACGATTTGCTTCTTCAGCAGTGGTCCGTACCTTGCGAGGAGGCGCCATAACGTGTATCGAAGAGTAAACTCAGGTATCCAGACTACACGGCGCACGTGTCACATCCCTTGGCCCGTGGCACGGTACGTTGATGTTGATGATGGCTCACTGGCATCCCCTTTGAAATGGGTTGGGGACAAATAGTCACTTAGACAAATAGACAATAGACAAATAGCGGCTCCATAGGAGCTCCATTTTCGCACCAAACACTACAAGGTCTTCGCGGCGAAGTCTCTTCGTATGGTTTTCACGAAAACGATCTGAACAGTCCGCCTGGCGTCGACGGCGAGCTGTGGCTTGCGCTGCGGCTTGTACAGTGGCTCTGCACATGGGGCTGCTGAGCCCGATGTTGCCTGCTTGCGGCCGCGCACATAGCTCGAGGATTCGCTTCTTCAGCAGCGGTTCATATCTCGCGAGGAGGCGCCATTGTACCGGTGTAAACGCAGGTAACCAGACTACGTGGCTGACATGTCACATCCCTTGACTCATGGCACGGTACGGTGCTGTTGATGATGATGATAATGATAGCTTATTGGCATGCCGTTCGAAATGGGGTGGTGACCAATAGTCATCTAGCCTGCTTGAGTTAACCAGTTTCAGCTACATGCAGCATGCAACTACTATATGCATTTGCTACATATCGGTACACCTGGTCGAATATAACGGAACTACAACGCAAAAGTTTGTACGCACCGACGCTACGCGGCGCGCATGTCACATCGCGTGTTAAATGGCACGATACGATTCTAATGATGATAGTTATGATGATTTAATGGCGTTCTCCTTGAAACGGGACGGCGACGTACAAACAGTCATCTAGCCTGCTTGAATTAATCAGCTATATCCTACATGCTTTTCATTACATGAGTATTTATACATCTCCATAATCTTCTCTTCTCCCTCAAGACCCTGTACCGCTACCTATGCAAATGCTACATGGCGCGCATCTCACATCGCAAGGCAAGTGGCATGATACGATGCAAATGATAACGATGATGTTGATTTATTGGCAAACACTTTGAAACGCAACGGTGACATGCAGTCACCTAGACAGCTTGATTTAACCAGGTACACAATATATATATATATACATATTTTATTTTTTTTTATTTATTTATTTACAATACTGCCAGTCTCTACTGAGACCATAGCAGGTGGGCACTGTATATATATATACATATATATATGTACATAAACAAAGAACACTGAAAACGTTTAGTATCAATACATGTATAACGTCAGTTTCGCACTTTAAACATAAACAATTTTCACTAAAAAATGTATACACCAAACACAAGTACATGCAAACTTTCTAAAAAGAAAAAAAAATGCCAATTGAGGTATTCTACGCTGCATACCCGGCTACATACACAGGGCACAAGTACATGGTGGTTTGCACGATCAGTAATAGCACTAGCAATTTTAACATGCTAAACAATTTTTTCAATTTTTAATTCAAACTGAGACAGTGATTCTGTGTTAGTGGTGAGAGGCGATAACATATTCCATTCACGGATGGCAACAGGAAAAAAGGAATATTTAAACACATTATTATTACATTTATATTCTACTAAGGTGTTTGTGTGTTTGTGCCTGGTAGGTCGTGTTTGTGAATAAGAAATGTAATTTGAAATGTCAATTTTGAAATAATCATGCAGAAGTTGATAAAGAAATTTCAAACGTGCCTGTTTCGCTCGTGCTTCGAGCGTAAGGAGCCCAGAAATTGCTAGAAGGTTAGAGGGAGAGTCTTCACGTCTAAATTTGTTATGGATAAATCGAATGGCCTTCCTTTGTATTGTTTCTATTTTCTTTATGTTAGTTTGGGTATGAGGAAACCATACAGTGTTTCCGTATTCGAGGATCGGCCTAACGAATGTTTTGTATGCTAGGAGTTTTGTTGACAAGGGTGCGAGTTGAAGTGATCTGCGAAGGAAAAATAACTTTTGCATAGCAGATGAGGTAATGTGGTGAATATGCTCGTCCCACATTAGGTCTGACGTGATTGTTAAGCCTAGATATTTACATTTTTGTACTTTAGTCAAAACTGTACCATTTATGGTGTAGCAAAAGTCTGAAGATTCTTTTTTCCTCGTTATAGTCATACATGCCGATTTTTTTACATTGATTATCATCTGCCAGTCTGAGCACCATTCTGTAATACTACTAAGTGATTTGTTAAGGGAGTAGTGATCTTGATCATTTTTAATTTCTCTATAAATGATACAGTCATCCGCGAATAACTTTATTTTACAGTCTATGTTAGTGGTTATATCATTAATATACACGAGAAATAACAAGGGCCCAAGCACGGAGCCCTGGGGTACTCCTGACGTAACTGATACTATGTCTGATGTTGTATGTTCGAAGATAACAAACTGACACCTATTAAACAAAAACCCACGAACCCAAGCAACAATTTCTGTGTCTCCGATAATGCTTTTTAGTTTATTTATTAGTTTGGTGTGACAAACACAATCAAACGCTTTAGAAAAATCAAGTAGGATTAGGTCCGTTTGGCCGTGATTGTCAATACCCAGCGCGAGATCGTGTATGACTTCTGTTAATTGAGTTATGGTCGATAAACCCCTGCGAAAGCCATGCTGGTTAGGGGACAGGATGCCTTCGTTTTCAAAAAAAATAGTTAAATGTTTTAGAATTATATGTTCGAGTAGTTTGCATGCCGTACTTGTTAACGATATTGGTCTGAAATTTGATTCAACGGATTTATCTCCCGACTTGTAGATCGGAATAATTTTAGCTATTTTCCAATCTTTGGGTAGTTTTGATGTCGATAGGGATTTACGGAAAATAAGGCCGAGGTATCTGCTGCACCACTGTGCGTACCTTTTAAGAAATTGGTTGGGTATATTGTCCGGACCACATGCTTTTTTAGTGTCTAGGGCAAGAAGAAGGTTAAGAACACCAGCGTCTGTGATAACGAGTGGGTCGATAGTGGAAACAGTCCGTGGAACTAAGTCCGGCATGACGCCATTATCGTTTGTGAAGATCGAACGAAAGAATTGGTTATATCTGTTGGCTTTATCCACTTTTTCACTTGACGAGATCTGAGTTGTGAGTGTGTTTTTTTGGCGAAAGTGGTTCCAGAATCTATGTGGATTGTTCTTTATAAAGCTGGGGAGTACAGTGTTGAAGTAATGGTGTTTCGCTTCTTTGGATTTCTGTTTGAAATTTTTTGCTGCAAGCGCTAGCCTAGGGGTCTTAGATAGAGTATTGCCTGTGGCCTTGCTAGCTTTGCGTAATCTTTTGAGTTGGCGTTTTGCATGTATTACTTCCCGAGTAATCCATGGGTTATTTTTCAAGAGTTTTTTCGATTTAACAGGAATAAAATGTGTTACACAGTGGGACACTATGTCTTTAAAACGCATCCAGACAACATTTATATCAGTCAAAAGATCTGAGGCCAATGCCGAAAACTCTTGAAATTCGTGAGATAAATAGGTTTGTATGTGGGCGCCATCTGCTTTGTCGAAATTGATTATAGTTTGGGCTGCGGTTTCCACTGATATTTTGTAATCTAGTGGTAAGATACACATCGGAATATTGTGATCGGATATTCCTTCTATTACTTCTACCTTCACTTGTTCTAAGAGAAAGTTACTACTTAGTAAGATCAGGTCAAGTATACTCCGAGACTCGTTTTGCACCCTTGTGGGGTATTCCACAATTTGGCGCAAGTTGAAATTTAACATCATATCGAGAAGGGCTTCTGAAGCCTTTGTTGTGTACTGCATGGTAGACCAGTTAAGGTCGGCAAGGTTAAAATCACCCATAAGAATAACACGACAATTTCGAGCATGTTGCTGCAAATATTCTTGTATGGCAATTATGCATTCGTGTCCACATACGGGGCTTCGATATAGGCAACCAACAACTATACTTGTGCCTTTAGTGTTAATCTTACAAAAGATTGCCTCAGCATCAGCTACCTCTGGAAGAAGGACCAGTGGGATTGATTTCTTTATTGCTAGCGCCACGCCTCCACCACGTGATTGCCTATCTTTGCGAACCAGTACGTAGTTTGGGGGAGTGACTTCATGACTTGAGACAGACAATGATAACCATGTTTCGGTGACTGCCACTATATCTGGTTCACGATCGAGCAATAAGTTTTCAAATGGCTGCACCTTATTTAAGATGCTTCGAGCGTTGACGTTTAACAACGTTATTTTTTCTTGCGCTGGTATTGGCGTGTTGCAGGGCGGTTTACTTCGTTTTTTCCTTTTTGCACGTTCGCATTCTTTCCTTGCTCCATTTTGTCGTGCTTCTTTATTTCTACCCTGTCATTCGTTTCGTCATCCCAGATGAAAACACGGTTGTTAATGAATAGTTTGTTGTACGCTAACGACACCTTGTCTTTATTTTCGCGGTTTGCCTGTGCACTGTTCCAGAGTTTCTTTCGGGTCTCTCTAACATTTCGCGAAAAATCTTCCCCTATTGAGAAGTCTGATTTCTTTAGTTTAAAGCAGTTTTTTAGTATATATATATATATATACTATATATCATATATATATATATATATATATATCATAAGAAGCCAACAAACACTGACACCAAGGACAACATAGGGGAAATTACTTGTGCTTAATAAATGAAATAAAGAAACATAAATTAATGGAAATTAAAGTGGATGGAAAAACAACTTGCCGCAGGTGGGAACCGAACGCACAACCTTCGCGTTTCGCGTGCGATGC